>NC_089874.1:96690000-96707500 GCF_040182565.1 Anser cygnoides | reverse complement strand
TTTAAGAGAATACTGCTTTACTTGAATAAAACCATAGTTTATGCTTCTGGATTATTATGGAAAAGTGATGTAGGCGTTATGTTGATATTGTCTTACCAGGTTCATATTAATATGAAGTTTAAATATTTATTTTAAATATCCTTGAAAAGGCAATAAACAAAATGCAGAATATTAAATGCTACTTGTATGTGTTTATGGGACCTCTTTGAAAAATGATTTAATACAGAAAGAATAACAGATTGCCTAAAAATTTCCTGGTTGTTCAGTGCCAGCTGCTTTTTGTGTACTGATTTCTAGACTAGTCACACATCCATGGCATGAGATCATTTAAAAATGTTTTAGCTATAATAGAAAGTATGCATTTAGAGATGAAGCCCTTAAATTTGATGATGTTTGCTGCAGGATGAGTATTTTCAATTCATTTTGTGGTCCAAAAGAAAGGAAAGATCCAGAGACTCTCAACCAAATACCTGCATAGCCTTGGGAAATGTTGAACTCAGGAGTTCAAATGTCACTTCTTCCAGCTGCAATTCCCATGCAACTCATTGCCCGTGTTATTCACTTAGGCCTTGTGCCCTAAAGTAGATGACATTTAGGAAAGAGCTCTCTTCTTCCCTCTAATAAAAAAATAAAAAAATAAGAAGAACAACAAACAAAATTATATAAAACAAGATCTCATGGAAGTCCAGTGTAAGACCCAGTCTCAGCCACTGTGGCAGATTAGCATAGAGAGCTAGCAAACCAGGTTTTATTACACTCTCTCTAACAAAGTTGAGAGGTAAAATCTAGGATTTCACTTTAAACACTCTCTACAGTGAGATTTGGTTCTCCAGAATGCATTTTTCCTTTCCATTTCCCAGTGGATAACAGAAGGCAATTCGTATCTCAGCTGCATCAGACATGCATCCTAATACAGTTTCCTTTGTATTGATTTTAGCACGTTAAGCTCAGGAACTTCCCAAAGACATGAAGTGTTTATCAGTCGTGTGTTGATCTGCATATAATAAAAATAAAAATAAGTAAGATCGTACTCAGTGAAGAAGTGAGTTGAGCTCTGTCTGTATGCAGTTTGAGTTTTGGCACATAAACTTACCGTTATGTCAAAATTTTATATTGATTTTGCATGTGTATTAGTATTTAGGCAAGGATGCATATATACTAATTCAACTGGTAGCAAGAGCTGACCAGAAGAATGAAAGAAAATAATTTTAAGGTTTTGATTTTTTTGTGTTCCATTGCGTTTCTTTTTTTTACCATTTTCAAAATATATATATATATATTAGTAATTTACAGATCATAGCCTTGGATTTAGGAGTGAAATGAGAACAACTTAAAATGTGGACAGTATTTGGGATTGCTTTCTTTTTCTTAGTTTCTAGCTCAGTGCCTGTATTAATAAACTCTCGCAACTCGTTTTGCTTTATGAGAATCTTTTTGAAATGTTTACATTTTTGCTTCATTAATATGATTAATACAAAAAATACAATAAATTATGTAGTAGTTTCTATGAAACTACTCTTGCTAGTTTCTATGAAACTACTCTTGCTTCTAATACATAAGTATTAGAAAGAAAGAAGGAACTCCCTTTGCTGCTTTTTCTTAAATTATAAGCTTATCTTCCATTAATATTATAACTTCTTTTGTTAATATTATATGCAGATTGACAGGCTTTCATGCAAATTGATGTGATTTATTGACAGCTCTCAGTTCTTCCTGTACAAAGAGGCCACGTTGTGACAATTTGCAACTTCTGATCTGGAAGCTGCACATTCATTTGTCACTCTTTTCTACCTATGACAATGTTAAGCATTCATGCTATAAATATATGTTATATTAAGTATGCTGTTCTTATTTTAAGTATGTTTCTTACTTTAAGTATTACTTTCCAAGCAACCACTCTGAACTACTATTTTTAAATTCCTGACCTGAGAAAGGAGCCATATATGAACATGTATTCTTCCAAAATATACTATAGAGTTTATAAACATATAATAAATAAGCAAATAAATAAAGATGATAATACCAAAAGTTGCAATTCCTAAAAAAAAAAGAATAATAAACAGTGTTTTACCAATATCACCCTCATTTGAACTCATAACAAAGTAAATAAATCTTGCTATTTCCCATAACTCAGCATGATCTAACATACAGGCAAACACCTTGTGTATAACACTTAGTATAAAGTGCAGACAGTATGCTTTACTATATAAAATTATAGAATATTATAAATACATTTAAAAACTCACAAAGTCAATGTCAATTGCTGAAAATATTTGGAAAAAAAAAAAGATCTTGTCTCCTTATTTTTGTTATGAGTTCACAAATCTTTACATTTTTTTTTCAATATGTTTAATATAATATAATAATGTAAAACTGAAAGCACTCAGAAGTGCTCTCTTGGGACTCATTCCCAGCCCTTTTTCTTTTTCCTTTTCATCATCCAGTCTTTCTGAAGCCCTTGGGACAACCACTTTAAAACAATCTGTGGCGGTGTGATTTATACTTATATATCTAATGAAGCCCATTTTATAATAATTATTCAGATTTAGTTTAAATAACTCTTTATCCATTATCCTGCTAGGGATGGTCAAGGAAAATTGGTGTACGCTTGGCTATTAATTCTAAATCTGTGGTCAGTTAAAACACACAATAACATGTCTTGGCAACAGCATTTTTTTTTCTTTTACATTTATGTTCTTCTGTTGTTCTTCTGTTTGTATAGTGTATCACCTCCTCCACACAGTTTTACATAGTTAATCTCTCTTTAAGTATAGCTCAGAAACTTGGAGGATTAAATTTGCAAGTGATGGAAGTGCATTTGCACTGATGAAACTGTATGAAGAAGGATTGCAAACAGAAGTCTAGCTAGGAAAAAAAATATAACTCTAACAAAGTTTAGTTAGATAACAGAATACAGAAAAGTTTTTATTATAGTGATTCACAGAGGTAAGAAAAAGAGAAAAAGATGCTTAAAGCCATCCACAAAAATGGGAAAAAAAAAATTAAAACTATCCTTAATCAATTTGCTTGGCTTATTCTATATTACCTGGCATTGAATTATGGGGTGATAAGATATATAGCTGGTTATTAATGCATCCACAGATATGTATGTACATGTAAGTCCACTCCAAGTTCCACAGATTAGACACTGCTAGCAAGATAAAATGTTTCCTGTTAATTATTGTACATGCTATGAAAGACGATCATATAATCAACAAGAAGAAATTATTGTGACTTGGTGAAGTGATGGAATCACAGAATACATCATGAACCATGCAACACTGTTTAATCATTGCCAATGTCTTTGCAGTTCTTTCATTAAACATTAATTATTGTTTTGGTACTTCATTATAATACTTGTCACTAGTTTGGTATTAGACATTCTAATAAATAAAGGTTAAAAAGTGTGTTAAAAATTGCATACAATTATGAATAGGAGTTGAAGTCCTGAAAATGTTTGAACTGTAGTATCTTCAGACATCATTTGTTCTTTAAGATTAGCTGTTATTATTATTAATCACTGAAAGCCAGGAGTACACTATCTAAAGAAATACTCCATTTAAATGTCATAAATAACTACAGTAACTACAATACTGCAAAATAAATTGGAAATAAATAGTAGGGACTTCCCTTAAATAAACCGATTTAAGGCTTGCTATAAGTATAGTCTCAGAATTTTTCACTTTTTGACATACAGTGTTTTGGGGATCAATTTTTCAATAGAGGTGAAATTAAAGGCATGAAATTTGACTATTTTACTCATGTAATTTGTTTTATATACACTAGTAAATAAGCACACACCAGTTCATATGATGAATTAGACATCATTACCACATACTCAAAACAACAACAAAAAAACAAACAACAGTGTTTCAAAGACTTGTTTACTGTGGGACCATTTTGACTGATTACATTTAGCACTGATGAGAAAACAGGAGGCTGGCATGACTTTTATGAACTTACTAAGCAAGTTTTAAGTCATCATGGAATTAAACTCTTTGCAAAATGGAAGCAATACAAAGCTATTATGCACATGATGCTAGAGATGATGACAGTGTGAAAATGGAAGAATAAATACAATAAATTCCACCAGAAGTCTCTTCAAAGATGATACCAAATTTAAAAAAAAAAAAAAAAAAGAGTCAAAATCATGCAGAATGTGAAATAATGATAATATGCGGTGATTCTCATAAAGAAAACCTACCTATGATGGGAAAGAACCCTAGCTCACAGAAGGATGTATAAATAACCACATAGCCGTAGGACAAGTCAGATTGTGAGGGGAGGAGCATGTCTCCAGAATATGATGAGTCATAACTACCCACAAGTCTCAGGCCTTTGCTTAGGCCTAGGTTTTAGGCCTATTCTGCTTGCCAGAAGACTCTCTGGCAAGAACAGCAAACAATCCCAAGGGAAACCTCTCAGGACTGACCATCAGTGTTACCAGGATGCAAAGAGATTTCTACAGTCCATTTCAGGAGTACCTTGAAAATTCTTGTTACTTCTTGATATGTGTGAAGAATATATGTCTGACTAACCTACTGGACTTTATTGTTTAATACACCTTCAGGAATGAAACATCGTTTATATCAGGTCACTCCATGCTGGCTTAGTTAATAGGCAAGAATAAGATATTAAAAGAAAATAATTTTCCCTCAAAAACAATCAAAACCGATCAAAGCTCCTGACAAAATCATGAAAGCATGAAACACAATAAAATACAAGATTATTTTAACCATTCAGAATTCTTTGATTGCTTCTAGCACAGTTTGTGCTTCTAGCACTTCACATAGTTTGTGTCTCAGCCTTCTCCTTCTTCCAATGCACATCCGTCACGCCTGCAAGATTTATTATAGTTATATCTATCTTACTGCACCTTGTTTCTAAAGATGGCTGTTCCTTCTTTGTTTCCCTCTCTCTATTGAGTAGAAGATGTAAGATGGATGCATATGACTGAATTACTGCATACATCTCTACTTTTCCAAGATAGATGTATTTTTCTATTCTTATTTATTCTTAATATAAATACTCACATAGCTCTAGGACAAGTTGGATTGTGAAGGAAGGAATATTGTTCCAGATTTTCTCTCCATTCTGAGACCTTGCTTACAGTTCGTGGTGATTGGTCACTTCAATGTCACACAGAGTAAGACAAAACTAAATTATTTTCTTCTCCCTCATCTTCTATTTCTACTAGATTGCTTAGTGTTAGTGTCCACTTACATTAAAATATGAAAAATCTATTCTCCTCCTATGTATGAATATCTACAATTACTATATATTGATCATATTGAAATTAGAGATAAAGGTTTATATTACAACAGGATTTTTTTTTTTCTTATAAAGTAGGGAAAAAAATCAAAATCAACTCTGAAACTCCCCCATCAATTTACAATTTGTGTGTACATATTGCTGCACATATCATCAATTCACATTATTCCATAACCACTGGTACAGAACCCTGCAAAACTGGAAGGTCAAATGGTGATGGTCAAGCTTTGTTTGCAAAAGATGGCAAATCAAATTCTTAAGCCTTATTTATTCATGATGGTTGACTTAAAATATCTGGTCAGACTTTTATGAAAATGCAATAAAATACAGCCACTTCTTGAGCAGTTATGTATTATGACAAAGTTTTAAAAATAATTTTAAGCTCCAGGTAACTTTTTTTTTTTTTCTAAAAAGAATAATAGAACTTCAAACAAAGCAGTGATTTAAACTCAAATAATGTAATCTCTTAAAAAAAATCCCCATTTTTAATTTTTCTATTTTTAGCCATGTGATATTAGTAGGAATTTGTTTTTAATCAAACATTAAAATTTTCCAATATTTATTGCTGTTTTGCATTTTTTAACTGAACACGTTTTCTAATCATTGTCTGTTGCAACATAATATTTTCAAAAAAATGCCTGCTAGAAAGTTTAGACATGGTAGTTCAGCTGCTAGCTTCTGGGGATATCCACGTTGTATTATGCTTGGCTTAGAATAAGCGACTCCTGCTAGATTCAGCAAAAATAAAGCACAATGACCTCTTCAGCTGGACACTTTAGCAGCTGGTCTATAACTTAAACAGAGTTTTGCTTTATGCTTTCTAAACTGTCCTGGGGATTGAACAGACAACATATAAAAATATGACAGGAAGATGATGGATTATGGGTCATAAGTCTCATTTCAGCCATACAAATAAAACATCATGCTTGTGCGTTATGATAATACATTTAATGGGCAGAAATTAGCAGATGTTGATTGCATTGTAGTGCACACAGCATACCAAAAATCACAGAGGAATGTTTGAAGGATCATAAAGAGACTGTATCATTGGATTCCTGTAAGACAGAGTTCAAGTAGCAAAAACACAGAAAAGACAGTGTGGTAGTTGTCTGGCTTTGGTTTAATCACTACTCTCTGCCAAATGCAGTCATTAAAGTGTGACAACAATTGTATGCATTTTAGTTTAAAGAGAACAGTAATGTTTTTTCTACCCCTTCCTAAGTAATACTTTATAGCTGTCAAAACATAAGGTTCTGGAAGATTCTTCTTGAAAGAAAACTTCAAGACAAATTTAGGAAAAAGGTATGAATGAAACTTTGTACTTCCATGATATTTAGAATTCTATAAATTATCTCATATAACATATAAAAGCACAAAGATTTGGCCCTGCTCAGTTACAACTTCTTAGAAAAAGCTTTTATACTTAATATGTATAGGCACACAGAGAAATACAATTGAACTCAAGAACTACCTCTTTAAATATTCAGATGTAAAAGCTAAATTTACTTCTTTAAAAGAAAGAATTAGGTGTACGTTATGTGTTGAAGTCCCCCTCAACTCTTCTTCCAGTACTGTAGGATTTATTTTCAGGAGCCTATGAACGTTACTGATTTGAGAATTCTGTTGCTATTAAACTAAATTTTAAAATTTCAGTTTCTCATCTGGCACTGCATACAATAACTTTTCTCCTTGGCTAAGCCCAAGAGAAAAAAATAATGTCTATGCTCTGTTTTCATTAACAAATTGATGAGATCTGGATATATTTTTTTTTTCTTTACTGTTTGCCTTCTTCCCTATCATATAACTAGCCCATCTGTATAAGTATTGTCTGCCATAGATTCATTTAAATATGGATTTAGAAATGTTCAATTCAACCACGTAATCATGAGCTAATATATGTGGCAAAGACTGCCTTGTAGATGTACATAGTATGTTGAATTTGCATGTACTTTACTTGAAATATAAGTATTCTAAGAATCAAATGTGCAAACTACTGTAGTATAAAATAAAGATCCTCCACGTCTGTGATGATGATTTTATCACATTGCTTGCCTCATAGTCAATGTAAGCCAATAGAACAGTGTGCAGAGACATAAATAGTCTAGTTTCGATGGTTCTAGCATTTTAATTTTAATTTTTCCCCATGGTTATGTTTATAGTAAACTTGACTTATGGTAAAGGCACTAGAGAGATGAGAAGTCCATGAGTGGTCATTACCATGCAACACATTGCAACACAAAGGCCTATTCTACCAGTTTTGTAACATGATTAAAAACGAAAACAAAGAAACCAGATGGTGACTGTCCATCTCCATTCATTCTTATATGTCATCTCAGTGGTAGATCAGCACAAAGGCAAGTTCCTTGAAGGGTTAACTGGAAGAAAGACAATAGATGGTTATTAACAATGGAGGCTTACTTTAATAATAATTTTCACGTTTTTTGTTTAGGCTTTTTGTATGAAATTTCTGAATCACAGGTAAACACAAGTAGTTATTTTTCATCTATATATTGTTATTTCAAACGTCATTTGGAATCTTCTTCCTACATCAACAATGAGATAGTTTGGCAGAAAGTGTCAGAGCATGCTATTGTTTTATTTTCATTCATACAAAACAAGCCAAAATTTACAGGAATAGGGGAGTGTTTCTGATCTCATGATATTTCCATAATTCTGTGCTTTATACCACAGCTTTGTACAATAGTATTACAGATATATAGTGATGTACTGTATTTATTTACAAGTATATACAAATTGTATCCACACATTATAAATTGACCTTATATCAAACCAGAAAGATTACACAGTCATTTGTCTTAAAATCTGAATATTCATTGTGGGACTTTGTACATTATTTTTCCATTTGAAGTCTTAGCTTGTTTTAGGATCACCACACTTTTTTATTATCTGCAAAAATATCATGGCATGGAGGGTGTGGATAGAAATTGGTTGTACATTTAAATTTTCTGTACAAATACAGGAATCTATACAATAAAATTTAGAGGGACTATGTTCAAAACACACAAAGTGATGTACAATACGTAGATTTGTAGCAGCTTTGTAGAAATCCTTGCCAAAAGAGATTGGGGGCACTAAAGGTTTACAAGATTTCAACGACAGTAGTTGAGGGTGGCAGCTCTGCTAGACTTCTTGCTCCACCTTGGCTCTTGTCTATTGGCTGCAGCTCTGGCCTGGGGCCTGCTTCTGCAGTGGCTCCCCCATGGGCTGCAGCATGGAGATCTGCTCTGCCGTGGGACCCATGGGCTGCAGGGGGACAGCCTGCGCCACCTGGGGCCTCCCCACAGGCAGCAGGGGAACTGGTGCTCCGTGCCTGGAGCACCTTCTGCCCTGCTTATGCACTCACCTTGGGGTCTGCAGGGCTGCTTCTCTCTCATTTTCTCACTCCTCTCTCCCAGCTGCTGAGACACAGCAGTGTTTTCCTTTTCTTAAATCTGCTCTCCCAGAGGTGCAACTGGCATCACTTATAGGCTCAGCTCTGGCTGGCAGTGAGTCCCGTGCGGAGCTGTCTGGAGCTGGCTCTGATCTGACATGGGGCAACTTCTGGACTCTTCTCACAGAGGCTATCCCTGCAGACTCCCACTGCCAAAACTTTTCCATGTAAGTCCAATACACAGATGGACTTCTAGTCTGTTTTAATACACCATTCTTTAACAATTTGCTGCTTTTCATTTGACCTAAGCTATTCCTTCAAGGCCATTCTCTTTTCTGTATTGGAATGATCAGCTCATAGGAGAAACCTTTTTCAGTTCCAGGATTTTTCTGGTCATTGTGCTAATGTGTGTAGTTTGCTGTCCATAGGACAGTTTCAGAGCACTGCAAGATCTCATGGTGGGTGCTCCAATGAGGTATGTTCAGACTGTTTTTAATGTGTCTATTTTGAAACAGTTATTTGCACAGAGGAAAAATGTAAAATAAACAAACATTGCCATGTGTAAATAAAATCAGACAGCAAATACAGTTGTGAAATTTTAATGATCTATTAGTTTTAAGTATTTTGCACTATGCTATATTACTAAATGATAATTTGAAATTTGTTAACTTTGCATGCTAAAACTATTCAAGTTCTGTTTAAACTATTTGGAATTCTAAATAAAGAAGGAAAACTCTATTAAATGTAATGAGCACTCAAAATCTTCTCTAGGTTTTAACTCCTTGTTTTGAATCATTCTTATTATGGTAGCCAGACCCACTGACATGCACTATGCTCAATCTCACAGTTGACAATACAGTACCATCAAAATCATTATTGTTAAAAAAATTAAAAATTAAAAATTAAACATCTTACTCTACAAGTAATACATAATGTCATATACCTCTTACTAAGGAGGCGCATCTTCTATAACCAAAGAGAATAACCTGATTTGAACTAGAAGAATTGAATAGAATTGTTAAACAATCCTTTGCATTTTAAGCAACATTTAATTAGAAACACACTTTAACCACCAAAATGATAAAAATCCAAGAGATTAAAATTTGAGTGTCAATTATCATAAAATTCATCATTGTAATTCTTATTAAAACTCAGTGTTTAGATAGGTAATGATTTTATAATATGGCAATTTGCATAAGGAGCCCTGAGATGGCTTATTATTTCGATCCTACACAATTACAATTCTAGCTCCATACATCAGAGCTCTTAGCAATATAAAATCACTGTGCTAATTAATAAGCCATTTACTGACTGCAGCTAGTTATGGCGGTCCTGCAGCTGACCTTACGGAAGATGAGCCATCTCTGAAGTGCCTGTGTGTAACTACAAACATAATGATGTGCCAGGAGGGAATCATTAAAAATAATTTACACAAGCCTTCATTTACAAGATCTTTTGATAGCGTGCTTCCCCGGTGTTTAGATCCACAGTGCAACCCCTACCATTTGGAAAGTGCCAAGCAGGAGAGTGAACGAGGATACCTAAGTGGTTAATTAAGAGCCATTCGGACGCCACAAGAGCCACCTGAAAAATCCCTCTGATGTCTGCTGTGTCAAATGTCTCTCACAGGCAAAACCACAAGAGGTAGCTGCCATAGCAGGCTAATTATTGGGGACCAGGAGCAGCTGAGAGTGGCCTGTCATGCAGTGCTTGCTGCGAGCACCCAAGCCGAGGACTAAGCAGAGCACTCTTTTGTGTCATTGGACTTGAGAGATACAGTGGAAATGAGATGCTGTGATAATCAGAAGTGATTGAACAAGTCATAAAAGTGTGTAGTTGTAGATGAAATTATTCATTGTGCTGTTTGATGTATTTTGTAACTTTTTTTACACTGTACTGATATTTCACTTCCAACATGTGTTTTCTTAAGTCTTTCATTTTGAATGCTTCTAAGAAAACAACATCTTGCATAGGCCTTATAAACATAGATTTCAAAGCATCAAAGATATTGCTTATGACATAAAAATAGTTTCAAACTACATAAAAAGAACCACACACACATATATATTTAAAATAAAGCACATTTAGTCAGACTACATCATGAGGCTATAGAAGAAAATATGAGCATGCACACAGGAGTCTGCTAATTTCAGTACAGTCTGAACTAAGACTTGTTCAGTACAGTCTGAACAAGACTAAAACATTGTCACTGCATTCCTCAAAGCAGCTAGAAATAAGAACCATGCAAACACGCAAATTATTATTTATTTCTCCTTCAGCCGAGTCTCTGCAAGGTGAAGGAACAGAGCTGTCACCTTGTGTGGCATTGGATTAATTTAGTGGCATTCAGTTGGTTTATTGACTTACAAGGGATTTTTCCAAATCTGCACGGGAGAATTCTATACTTTTTTCCAGTTTGTAACTTACCCTGTTAAGAGTAAGTCATTCATACTCTTAGAGTGCAGACACTTTCCAAGCCTTATACCTTCTGTGTTTATTTTCTGAGATGCTTTGCCACAAATGTTACATGAGAAAGCTGTGTGATCACATGATCACATTTGCTGTGTGATCCTTGCTAGTGCATCGTGGCCGAGTGCCAAGTCTGGGACTGAGAAGAATTAGTTTACTAAAGCTGGGGGCAGCAATACAGTGGCTCTGTGCCTGTGTTTGTGTGTCTGTAGGTATTTGGGAGAGGGAGAGAAAAAGGAACCAACTGTGTGCTTGGCATCTTATCTATGGTACTAACAGGGCTTTTAATTTTATATGTGCAATTTTTGATATATAAGCCATTTAGGCACTTTATTTTGTTAAGATAATAATATTTATTTATTTATTTTCTAGATGGAAACCACCTCTTTCAGAATGTCTGTGATGTTTTCTCTTGAAATGTATTAGACTTAGTCTCATTTTATTTTTAAAAGATCTATATAAGTAAATTCACAAGAATTAGAAAACAACTACACTTTTCTTTTATATCCATGTTCTTGTGCACAAGGACAGTATTATTTTTCTAATAACACTACATGTTTTTGAAAGACATGAAAGAGATGACTGTATCTACAACTCAGGTAATTTGCATAAATGAATTAAGTTGCATTCACCTCTTCTCATATAAAATGACTACAAGTAAGATGCATTCTTCAATGTAATAATTTGTCTTCCTTTCTAATCAGTGGAGACAGGCTGCTTCAAAGGGGAAACGGGTTCAAGTCAATCATACTACACCTCTCATCAGACAGGACAAGAGTAAGGAGCCAGTTTAGTCCCTTTATGTTTTCTAAGTGGTTAAAATTCTTCTTTTGTATACTTGGTCTGTAGTCTGTAGAGGTGGTGAGAACTGCAGATATACTTCGCAGATTGGAAGACCAAGACATAGAGGAAAAGTTGGAGAAGCAGTGCCATGAACGTATAGCTAGATTCTGCTGATTTTGGGCTTATCTCACTCTATATTGCTGTTAAGTATATAAAGAGTGGGGCAAAACCTCAGGCTGTGGTTCCATTCTTCAGTCTCATGGGAAGGCAGAATCACTTGGGCAGATTTGAACCTCCATCAAACTTACAACAGTCACTATCCTTTGTGGCATTATCACCAGCGACAGCCTCACACAGCTTAAACCAGCATTTATTGTCAAACACCAACTTATGATGAAACAACTAACCATCTGTTTAACTAGCTCAGGCATATGCAATGCTGTTGCAGATTTTTATTTTTTTTCATCAGTTTTTTGTGACTGGTGCACATTGTTGTTAGTTATACTGGCAAGCAAAATGAGAGATGACAGTATGCCAATGACTTCACAAAATAATATCAGCAACCAAAATTAGACCAAATTAGCGACTGGTTTATCACTGAGTCAGTAATACATAATTCTATACCACTGAAAAGTTACAATCTCTACTCAGCATGTTCCTTTTTGGATCCAGGAGGCAAAAATAATAGCCAGCATTATCCAGTGAATTACATACCCTGTAGATACCACTGAATAGTACAAAGATCAGTAAAATAAACTGTATTTTGAATGCAAACAGATTTCCAATCTTACAGTCATAAGGGAGAAGAAGAGATAATAGCATATCAACTATTATTAAGTGATTTTTTCTGTATGGTCATTGGCATGCATGTTTACCCACATTTGTATGAAAAAGATCTTACAGAGCCAGAAGTTTAAAGATAATTTGATAAATAACTGCTTGTTGGGTTATTTGTCAGAGAGACACAAGTGTGGTTAAAAGCTAAATAGGTGACAAAAATCAGCACATCACACAAATGGTATTGTCCATCTAGGGGAGCTAAGTAATGCCCATCCAATAAAATGAAAGGAGAGATGAAAAACACAGCACATGGCACTTTCATGATACATATAATGAACAGAAGTACTCATCTTTACACGTCGTTGTTGCTAAATTTGTTTATATTCTTTGAGTCTTTATTCTTAACATGTCTGACAATATAGAGGCAATGAAAAAGAGTTCAGTGCAAAGAGAAAAAACAATTGCTTTATGCTGCAGCAAGGGACACTGTCCTGAGCATAAACTCAGGCTCAATTGTAGTGGCATCCGGAAAAGGAGATAAAAATGATCAGCCATTTCTTCTGATACAATGTTAATTACCCCAAATGAAAATTATTTCCATACTTGATTTTACAGTTATGTGAGCTTTAAAAAGGAAAAAGGGGAAATTCATGCTTCCTGTTCAACAATATTGATTTTAAGGTTTAACATTTTGTCTTTTGTCTTCTGAAGGCCAGTTCTGCTTGTCTTTATCATACACATAATCCCACTGAAGCCAGAAGAGATGCTCTTGTGAGTGAGGGAAATCCCATACAGGTTTAACTTTGTGCCTCGTGCCAGCCCAGATGTTGCTCTGATTAAAGTCAGCAATAAAAACTCTTGTTACTCTGAACAATGCAAGATAAGACCAGTAGCGAAGTGATGGTGAACCTTTCTCAATTTCACCGGATTTCCACACATTGTAGATCAGGCCTTAAATTATCTAACTTCATCTTGGCCCCAAGTGTGAAGTCATTCCCTGGGGAAAATCTCCATTGAAATCTCTAATATCTCTGCTTGGGAAAGGATTGCAAGAGCAGATGTTAATGTTTGCCTTGAGGAATATCCACATATTTGAGCAATCACAACATATAGTGAGATGGAAAGATAACACCAGAATAAAATAAATGCCTTTTTAAGTGTCTACTGTTCACTGTGTTTGGGTTATCTTATTTAGGAGGAAGCATTGTATTTCCTGAAGATCATCATCTGTCATTAAAAGGGAATCTGTGACCGCACACCTACATGACTTTAGGGAGAAGGGAACATATTTGTGCATTTTTTTCTTTCATATGTGTACAAGGGAGTAAAAATTCACTTTCTTTTCTTTTGCTCCTTATTTATTTATTTATTTATTTAAAGAAACTCAGTATTTTAAAACTGATGACTAATAAATGTTTAACACTAAAAAGTTAAATAAACAGGATCTATTTTTATAAGTGTAGCATAATCTTTCTAGTTTAATGTGACTATGTAAAGCAACACTTATTATGTTTTATATATTAGTATTAGTATATTAGTATTCAATTCAAGGTTTTTTAATGAGATGAAAATTAAAGTTTCTACATTTAACACCAGGTTTTCATGCTTGCCAAGTGCCAGAAATGCCAAGTTCCAGGAATTTTAGCGAACAAATTCTCCTCATGGATTACCAGGAAAAATAAAAAAAAATAAAAATCCTTGAAGATGGCCATAAAATGTTTTTAAAAATCTTCCTTGTTGTCACTACCTGAAATTAAAAGCACACACACATGCAGACAAACAAACAAAACAGTCTCAGGTCCCAAGCTAACTCCTGCAGTCAACAAGAATATTTTCTGGACTTGACAGAGCTTTATCTAGCCTTCAGTTATTAGAGACACAAATTTTACAGTCATTTGACATATAGAAGTTTAATAAGGAACCTAAAGGTAAAGCACATGTTTTCAGCTTCTCTGCTGCCATTTCAGCTGAAGGGAGAAAACAAGTATTTGTCTGTTCTAAATGCGTAGAATGAAGCAGTAATGAGTTAAACAAGAAGTCCTAATGTGGCTTGTATGTTGCTGAATCTTAAATATATCTATCTCAGAAAAGAGACAGAAAAGATTTTTCTCCTATTTTTCTACTTTTAAAGTTCATAAATACATAAGAAGTGAATGAACAAAAAAGGGATGATCTTAATCACTTGAAAACATTCTTGTCTCCAGATAAATATAAACAAAATTTAATTTTCTTGACTCTATTCCATATAATCTATTTTATCTTCCTTGGCATTTGCCAAAGAACTGGTCAGCCCTTTTATTTTATAGAAAAAGAAATTATTCATTGTTCTTCAAATGCATGCAGTAACTTTTCAAGCTGTTCTAGCTAGAGAAATAAACAAAAGAAAATGCAAAATCTCTCTCCTTGCTGTTCTCTTAAATATTTCATCAGAATGCAGCAATTTTATTTATTTATTTATTTTAGATTTATATTTAAGTTTAGAGGGAGTAGAAGTTGCTCTATAAGTGAATAGACACCTTAGTTACTATTCATTAACACGTGTAAATAATTTCTTGTGTAATTGGCTTGTTATATTATAGCTATTTACAAAGCACAAATCACTTCCAGTAAGAATGGAGATCTATGAAATCACATTCTTTCTCCAATATGGATTTTCTGAATCGTGCTGAGGATGTCTGAACCATAAAAACTTCATCTAAAATCTATAGAAGTCAGCCAGAATGTTTCGGTAGATTTTCAGGCAGGTCTGTACAGTAGTAGTCACTGGTTTATTTGGTCTTGCCAAATGTCAGTTTTCCACAACATAATTGGAAAGATAGAAGAAATTTTTTGCATAGACAAACAATTTATATGAGAATATGATATAATCTCATAACTGTAAAGGAGAAAATGGTAAGTAGAAGAACACTTTGGAGAATGAACAAACTGATAAGATGAAAAGTTGGTGAATTGTTGCTCTTTAATGTGTTCTGCTTCAATACATAGTGCAAGATATGCCGTAATGACAAGAATCGGGAATAAAAAGCACACTGTTTCTGGTTCAGCTTTCTTACCCTAATTGATCTGATTGCCTGTTTCTTGCTTTATCCTCTTCAATCTGAGCAGATATTCTGTTTCTGACTCCCCCATTTCTTTTTAGTCTCCTGTTCCTGTGGTCAAGAGTGTATATTGTCCTTAGTTCTCTCCAGCAAGTCATACCAATATTAAATGTATGTTATCATACAAAATATAGTGGCTGCCCACTGGAAAAGTCAACAAAATTATACAGAAATGAAACAGTCTCGTTTTAAAATGTAATGACAGTGTGAAAGACTAAATAGGTTTGTATACCAAAAAATTTTAATCACAGATATATGCAATTGTATGTACACGTCTTGCCTGTAGTAGAAACAGTGTAGTGCAGGGGCACAGTGCACAGTGCAGTGGGCAGTTGCAGCCATTGCAATGTATTCCCTTTAGCTAGGAGCACCTGTGTTCTCTCAGGCGTCTCCAGAGGTCAAAGAGATGGTCCTTAATCTTGGTTCAGTGCTCAGGGGTCCTCCATGCTTTCTACCTAAATGACTCTGGACACTATTGTGTACAGGCTGGGTGGAAAACACCCAAGTCTTGATTGTCTTGTTCTTGCACTTGGTGGCTAAAAACCAACTCTCACTGCTGCTCATGCTCACAACCTCCTCCTCTTAAATTGCCTCCACACATTTTCAACTTTCTCAGTGATTTGTGTTAAAGTTATTTCCTTATTTTTGTATCTGACCTATTCCCTTATCCTATAGTGTTAAGGTCATGTATATTAACACTTGTCTTAAGCATATATTAACACTTGTCAACTACGGCAAACTGCTACAAAACAAACAAGAAAAAACAAACAAACAAACAAAAAAAAAACAAACACAAAAAACAGAGGTATAGTTCCCTTGGGAAATATTCATCTACTGCATGGTGCAACTGGTATTTGGTCATACTTCCTACTTCCATATGCTTCTTTTTTTCTGTGCTTGAACCATTAGAGCCTCTAGTGCAGTTACTACAACTCATAATAGAAATGCCTCCATATAACAAATACATTCCTAGCTGGATGGTAGAGTCTTAATTGTATTGTTCTCATAAGTCTTGTACTGGGTTTGAATCACATAGATTTACCAGTGAAGTAGGGAAATAGACAAGTATTAGAAAAGTATGGATATGAGAGACAAAAATAAATAAAATAATAGTTTTGTTTTATTCTACCTAACATAAACAAGACATTTCTTGCAGCATTCTGTGTTCAAAACATCCTCCGTAAAACCTGACACCCTATTGAGGCAATATACTAAGCAGCACCTCCAGAACAAAAATAAGTTTAAGGGAAACAAGGAGAAGCTATTGATTTTTGGGAAGCACTGCTGGTTCTTTTGTTAAGGGCCCAGGAGATACTTCAGACCATCAGAACTTCGGAGAATCAGGAGTTGATTACCTATCTTTGTCACAACTGAGAATAGAAGAGGAAGAAATTAGAAGAGGTATGTAAGTAAGACCATAATACCCAATCAAGAACAACATAAGCCAAGTTCATTTATTCGGACAGAAGCTTTCTTGTTTCATAGAGATGGTTACAGACATATATTAGTGTGGGGATGGCATGAGTTCAGTCAGCAGAAATAGTTGACCTTACTCTACTCTGGCTATGTTAGAGGATTTCTCTCAGAAGTTGTTCTGAGGACACTGATGGAAACACAGTTTGTAAGATTATGAAATTTCTCATGTATATGTGGTTTGAGGCCCAGTATAGTAATTTTGAGGGGAAACAATAATGAAGATATTGATACA